>NC_062540.1:11141798-11174298 GCF_022655615.1 Tachysurus fulvidraco
TATTTGAAAATATATTTTGAAAAATACATATTTTATTTTGTATTTTTCCTACAACTAGCTGCAGGAACATTGTTCTTCAAAGCTGGCAAAAGATGTCTATAATCTCCGGTTATCTGGAACTCTGTGGCTGCTAAGTTGTGTTGTGTTTACTAGTTGGCTTGTTAGTCTTGTCATGTACAGTACAGTTTTACAGTTTCAAGAACAGCCATTTTCCTTTATTTGACCTACAGTCTAACTACTAAGCATATGAAGTTATACAGATTCACTTACATACATACAGGGGCCAGAGTTGGGTTTCCCTCAGTTTTGCCTATACCTGTATTTTTACTGCAGGATGATCTCCCTCACTCACCGCTTCAGCTCATTCCAACAGCACCTGCAGTCTCGTGACTAGCAGGCCTGTAACTCAGCATGGCTAACATGGTCGAGTGATTTTTCCCTTGCTTGTTGAGCATGCTACATTAACTGTCACTAACACTAGGGCTGAAGATGTTTCTCCCTCCTTGTGCTTTTCGACAGCTAAGGTCATCCCTTGTCTCTGCTCATCTATATGACTAACAGGCCTGTGAATAAATGCCACTGGTGCGTTAAAGCACTGCTCATACAGCAAATGACCATACAGTATATGTGTACCATTGCAATCATATGTGCATGTTGAAAATCACATTCGAGAACTTTTCCAATATAGCAGCCCCCTCTATAACGAGAAAACTTTATGCTAGTGTTTGGAGTATGTAAGTAGTGAGGTTAGATATTGAGGATATTTTTATATATATATTTTATATATTTATATATTTATATATATATATATATATATATATATATATATATATATATATATATATATATATATATATATATATATATATAAAAAAAAAACATGTCACTTTGTGAACAGCAGTATTGTTATACTGAAACATGATTATGCCACTTGGTTAAGTTAATAAAACAGAGTCACATTAAACAATGTGGTGGTCTGGTGTCCACAAACCTTTGGCCATACGGTATAGTTAGCCTACTACATACAGTAAGCCAGATTGCTAATGCCCCAGGTCTGGTGTTGGGTCTTCTCCACATACCTCTCAAGCTCTGTCCTTTATTAATGTTATTTGTGTTATTTAAAGACTAGTGATCCTTTGGCCAATACCACTATTGTAGTTGAGGAACTCTTTCTAGCTAGCGTGCTTTGTTAGCCATTGTTAACAAACACCAGAGCCCCATTCCTTCCATTTGCCGCTGTTACTAAAAGCAGCCGACGTGATTGAATGGAAACACAGGGGGCCACATTGGTTCCAATGAACCTGCAGCCTTTAAGACCTTTTTATATACTTTAATATATATTCTTGCTTTTTTTCTACATTTCTGTAGTTACTATTTTTTAATCAGCTTGCCTTAGGACCTCTGCTTATATTGGTAAAATTCATTCCGCATTTTCCTCTACGGTGTATCTAGCTCTCATCTAGCTCTCTTTAGGTAACATACATTATGATATTTTAAAGCCAAAAGAAAAATGCAAACCTTTTTAGGACATAAATGTTTCAGTTTTGACTGTTTCAGGTGCAACAATTTAAGCTACTTTATTCATTTCAATATGTGTTTTTAAAAAAATAATACTTTTTTCAAACAACTAATAAAAAGAAAAATTAGAACTGAATAAGCATCTTTACACTTCATTGTATTAGTAATTTAAAGTGCATTAGGTAGAAATGTAACAGTAATTGCAAAAAAAAAATGTAGAATATAAGAGAGGCCTCCACTTTTTTTTTTAACTAATTAACTAACTTTTTTAAACTAAGAGCTTGTGTGGGGCAAACTGTGTTTGCAGAATTTCAGTAGAACAATCCATATCAGAATATATCTATACTCATAAAAACCGTTCCAGAAATAATTGGTGAAAAAGTGGTGAAGATTTAAGGAGATTGGTAAATGGCAGTCAGGGAAGGTGATGGTGAATCTTGCCTAGGGCATGGAATGTGCTAGTGCTGGCATCTAGCATCTTAATGAATAAATGACAAGGTTCTAGTAATTGTTGGACTTTGGATAAATAATGTAACAGACCTCAATAATTGGTAGTCATTTTAAAGTGATTAAAATGCATCCAGGATGAGAATATGAACTATTTTTAATATATCTTCTGTTCAGGAAAAAAGTGTCTTTAACAGTTTTGAGTATGGCTTGGGATTTGTCATGATTGTGTATTGAACAGGTTTATCTGATGGAGTTGAACAATGACTGTAGAGCAAACTGAAATGTCTTGTTAAAGGAAGTGCGTTCATTTAACAATGGTAGTGCTGTAGTGAAGCTCCAGGATCCCCGGTTTGATCCTCAGCCTTGATAACAATATGTACTGAGTTTTTCCCGGTTCCTCTGTGTGTCTATGACATCCTCCCACCTCCCACAAACATGCCAGTAGGTGGATTGTCTATGCTAATGTAACAGGTATGAAAAGTGTATTTAATACACATAGTTTTATTATGTAGCATTACACAAAATATTAGTTATACCTGTTGGGTCTGTCTATGGGTGTTTCCACTTTAATTCAGTGGTCGGTATATTTTCTGCTTTCCTTGTTGCGCACCTTTTCTTTCTGATTTGTGACTGTATGGGAAAAGTCTGTGCTTACTGTGCTGTGATTAATCTAATTTCATCTGGGCTATAAAACCATTATGTGTAGTTTTCGTTTAATTTATGTTTACACAATGCTTTTTATCAATATATTTAATTATTCTTTTGTTCAGACCTTATTTTAGCAACATTTGGTTTTTTGTTAGTCAGTTCATTGAACTTGAATCGTGCGTTTATTTCATTCTACCATTTTTATTTTTACAGACATCATAAGGGCCTTACTATTTAATTCCTTAGAAACAGAGTGCAGAGATGAATCTGGATACAATAAAGTTCCCTTTTTTTATGTGGTACTTGCAATGGACTCATGTTCAATCCATTGTGTATTTCCTCCTTGTCCCAGCTCCACTACAGCCCTGATCAAGATAAAGCGCTTACTGAAGATAAATGAATGAATGACTGCAATAACACTGCAGTAATATTTCATACCTACTACCTCCATCCGCTGTGAATACACCACTAGACACACACTGCCCTCTGCCCTGTGAGCACATCTGACTAATTAAAGTTTGTTTGTACATGCAGATGAACAGTAAGGACAGTGATGTAGAGATTTATAGGGGGAACAGAGAAGTGAGGTCAGGCCACTGGCTCAGCTGTGACCCTAACTGCCTAGTAATGCTTTAATGAGCTTGCTGCCCTCATTTGTTTATGTTAATGACAAGAAATGATATTAGCTCTTTTGTGTCTGTCAGTGAATGAGCTTGTCACTGCTCCCACACTGTGGAAGAGGTCATAGCCCAGTGATTGGAGTGCAGCAATAATACATTTACCGTTTAATTGACTTAATCAGCTTAACTATGTCAACTGATTTGACATTTTAGCATGTGCAGGCTTTTCACGAGCTTTAAAAAACGCACATTTGGTGAACTGTGTGAACTTTGTTTAAGGTCTATTATGTAGCTATTAGGACAGCATTAATGAGACCAGCTTTGTATACAATACCGGGATATGTGTTTTTTTTGCTGTTGTTTTACCTGTGGAAAAATGTCATAAACCTTCTCAAAGAAGGTGCAAGAATTTGCTTAAAAGGAAAAAAAAAACATTTTCTAACTGCAGCCAATTATTAAAGATGTGTTTATATGTGCATGCAAGTCTGCAGATGCATGTGCGTGCGTGTGTGTGTGTGTGTGTGTGTGTGTGTGTGTGTGTGTGTGTGTGTGTGTGTTTGTGAGATTTTCACCCAAACTCCACCCTGCTTAGAGGAGGTAATTTTGTTATTCAGCCAGAGCTATTTTGACTGCATATTCAGTGCTGACTGAGTTATTCAGGCATGTGAAAGCAGGCCGGCCTGCCTTGCACTGATAACTTCACAGCCATGCACTCTGGTTCCCTTATTCACCAGTGCTATAATTAATAAAGCAGAGGGGGAGGGAGTGTGGCCATTAATTGGACCCACTGTCCTTCAAAGCTGTTTGGGGGGAGTGTATAATCATTTTCCACAGTAGTCCACAGCTTACTGAATTATTAATACAATCATACAGCGAGACAGAGGAAAGAATAGCACTGAAAACATTCATTTAGGTCTAGAGAGAGCAATGCTGCTGGACCCTAACCAAACAGTGACACAGACAGGCAAAGATAACACTCGAGCACTGCCTGACCAGCCTGAACTAGAGAGAGGAAAGGCCAGGTGAGAAAGACAGAGAGTGTCCTGATGAATCTGTAGAGAATGGGTGCGTTCCAGCATGTGGGTGTGAGGGTGTGATGACATGATGTGGGAGAATCTGATGTGTGCATGAATACATCGCAGAGCTGTCACTGATCGTGGAAAAATGGGTTCTTGAGCTATAAAAGATTTTATTATGCATGTTTGGGGTGAATTTAAAAATGATATGTAGTATATTGCTACTCTTAAGGACACTGCAACCTAGATTCAAATTCAAATGGCTCAAATAATTACTCTCTCTCTCTCTCTCTCTCTCTCTCTCTCTCTCTCTCTCTCTCTCTCTCTCTCTCTCTCTCTCTCTCTCACACACACACACACACACACACACACACACACACACACACACACACAAACACACTCTATCAGCTGTGACTGTGCAGTGATTTTCATGAACGAATATATCATGTGGACATCTCTAGCAGCACATGATTCCTGGCCAAAAATCTTCACTATTACAAACACAAATAATAATAATGCTTCATCTTTAATTTAAGAAGTTCATGTTTACATTGACTTAAATGTTTCACCAACATTTCCACCAGTATTATATAGCTTGGTGTATCATCTGTAGGAATTTTGATCATTCCATTAATATTCTAATGAATTTGCTTAAGGTTCATTAGCAACAAATTAAACACATTTCTATGTAGTACTGTCACTATTATGTAGACTCTGT
The DNA here is from genome assembly GCF_022655615.1 of Tachysurus fulvidraco. NCBI lineage: Eukaryota > Metazoa > Chordata > Actinopteri > Siluriformes > Bagridae > Tachysurus > Tachysurus fulvidraco. The sequence goes on from NC_062540.1 coordinate 11,146,769, forward strand.
ATATAAACTGTGGAGGCTTAATCTACCCAGCCATGTAATTAAAAACTAACTGTGTCTCACCAATGCACTGTATGTGCTCCATCGTATATTATCCTGTCAATTTTGCAGCATATCACATTTAAACATAAATACTTGAATACATTTTTTTCATACAGTATGCTAATCGTGCATATATGTGAGTTTGGGCATATGCAGCCTTGTGTATTGTGCCACTGCTTTTGTGTGAATAGCTGTTATACAGTTGTGCAGTAGCGATAGGCCAAGCTTATTATAATACAGACAGCCAGAAACAAAGGCACACACACACACACACACACACACACACACACACACACACACACACACACACACACACACACACACACACACGACTGTGTCCTTCAATGATAAACATTACAGCTTTTCAAAATTATCCTGCTTATTCACTCACTCAAACTTACATACTGTACACATACAGACATACATATATATATATGCACGCAATGAATAGTTACAAATCGGCTCACTATTTTAAACAAATACACAAATATTCAGTTTGTGCATGGAAACGATTCAGAACTAGTCCCCCTTCTCTCCTATGCTCTAATTCACTCTGCTGAACCTTTGATGGAAATGAAAAAGGAGCCTTACATCGTGTTCAGTGCCATTTTCTCTTTCTCTTCAAAGCTGACACACACACATACACACACACACATACACACACACACCCACCCTTCAGTCTATGTGTCTGTGTGTGCATAAAGCATGACCTGAATTCGCATCGTCACGCTATCCCTACTGCTCTTACCACGCAACAAGCAAACTGCTCTTCAATGCAGCAAAAATGCGCACAAAGAACCGGCTCTGAAAGCAACCATATAAACATGCACTGATCATACATTTTAGAAGGAAACATGAATGACAAAAAAAGCAAGAAACACATTACGTTTTCCTTTGCATTCTCTGCATAACCAAAGCAAGTGTGCTTTGAAAGGCATGTATTTGTGAAAGGATGCTCTTCAGATGCAAAAGGCCACCTGATGTCCCATGCTATTATTGTATAAGAGAATGTCTACAGTGTTGTATTTTCCTGGCGTCACCTTGTGTTTTAGTCTATATTGGACATTTTGTGTGACCTCTGATAAGGGGGAAAGGTCATCTCCATGGTGATGAATGTGCGAGGCAAAAGAGAACACTCCGCCATCACTCCTCAAGGATGTGCCGATGTGATTGGCCACCTCTGGGACAGGAAATCGAAGAAGAGCGGAGAAGAAGAAAAGGTGTGATTTCACAAGCTAAATTACCCAAGGGACAGATGATGGAGAAGTGTGCAATTCGGGTGGCAACATTGTGTCCAAATTCACAGCAGAAATCCAAGCGATTCTTGAGAAACCAAGTGAGCATTTACAAGCATGTTAATGTCTGCCACAGAGATCACCATTAGAGAAGACTAATGGTTCAATTTTCAGTATTTGACTTGACAAAGTGATCCTTATGCTGACCCATGAAAACAGCATTAGAGAAAAATCACAGTTAAAATGCATCATGCGTCGACTGTAATGTAGTTGATGTTACAGCAGATTTACTCAAGCTTATTTTTAACCTCTATTACTTCTCTCTCTCTCTCTCTCTCTCTCTCTCTCTCTCTCTCTCTCTCTCTCTCTCTCTCTCTCTCTCTCTCTCTCTCTCTCTCTCTCCCTGTCATGAGTTCTGTCACTCTCTGTCCTTCACATGCTCCTCACTTCTGTCACTCTGAATATTTCTCTCTAATCTTACCTTATCTCTCGATCTCCCCAAACACAAATAAATAATAGAAAACTCTGATCATAGATATAAGACTTTCATCTCTCTCTCTCTCTCTCTCTCTCTCTCTCTCTCTCTCTCTCTCTCTCTCTCTCTCTCTCTCTCTCTCTCTCTCTCGCTCTCTCTCTTTCTTTCTTTCTTCTTTGCTAAAAAATTCAAATCACCATGTACCCCAATGCTCCATCTTATCGCTTCACGTTTGTAAAAGGTGAAAAGACGAGATACACACGTCGTGTTCAAGGCTACTTCTCTGAATAAATTTTAGAAGCAAAAGTTTCAACCAAAAACTGAAACAAATATAAATAGAAAAAAAAAAATATGGCCTAATTTGAGAAGCATCACAACAGTGAAAAATGCCAAACATATAGAAATATAACAACTGATTTGTAAAAGAATTATATTTGTTTATATATGTTTTCATAATAATATTTATGATTAGAGAAGACTATCTCTATTCATGATAATATTTTTACACCCCCCCCCCCTTTGTCTCACACACACACTCACGCACACACACACACACACACGCACACACACACACACACACACACACACACACACACACACACACACACACACACACACACACACACACACACACACACACACACAAATCTCCTCAAACCCGAAATGGTGGAAATGCACATTTTCCTCTCTTTCAGATTCGGATGATTAAATCATTTATCGCAATTATTTTTAATGGTAAATTGAGAGGTTTGTGGGAAAAATCAATATCCCACAAGCCAGAAATACCTCATAAAGTAGATATGAATGGACAAACAAATTTTTATCTCCACAAAGATGTTTGTTCACCCCTGCCAAACACCAAATGGATTTTCCCAAGATAAAGTGACAAGAGAAAGAGGGTAGGGGATGAACTGGGAATGAGCTGGGACTGGAAAATGCCCTCATTGTTCACTGCAGTCGCCGTGTCACTTGATTTCTGTTTTTCTGTGTTCATTCACCAACCTCTCTCTCTCTCTCTCTCTCTCTCTCTCTCTCTCTCTCTCTCTCTCTCTCTCACACACACACACACACACACACACACACACACACACACACACACACACACACACACACACACACACACACACACACTGAATGTATTCTTGTTTCATATGTAAATCACCCTGAGAACAATCCACTTTGAGCACTGGTGCTAGTGTGCTAAATCATCAGTTCTGTGATAGCAGGGAGCAGCTTGTATTATTACATCTAATTAGATCCTTTCTGTTTCCTATCAATTAACAGAGTAATTAAAACCATCCCTGCCTGATTATCTACTAACTGCTGATTCAGGGGCAGAGATGAAACCCATCCAAATGCTTCTGTCACACACAAACTTCATCGAAACATCTTGCCAATCATGTGACGTCAAGTGGAATGAAGGAATTCGTAGCCGTGTAAAAGAGTTAGCTTTAATTTCACCTCAGACAACTTAAAAAAAATCTGAGTTCATTCTGAGTGTTGATGAATTTTGCATGTGTACGACTGCATGTAGATATGAATTGCTGTTTGTGAGAGACTTGTGCAAGTGTGTGTGTGTGTGTGTGTGTGTGTGTCTGTGTGTGTGTGATTTATTGGAGAATTATTTTCACTGATTTGCACCAAGTTCAGTTAAGAAAAATCCACCTTTTGTGTATGTGCTTGTTTGTGTGCCTGTTCATGAGGTGCTTTGTTCGGTATTGCTGCATGTGTAAATTGCCCATATGTGCATATTTGTGTCTATATTTGTCCACATTTGTGTGTCTGTAAGTGTCTGATGCAGTTTTAGGAAAAAATAGTCAAACACTAATAGTATCATAACCGAAAAATAACACATACACTGCTGCTGTATTATGCTAGTGTGAGAATACTGAGATTAATCTGCCTCTTCAGTATATACTTTACTGTGACCGAAAACGGCTAAATACAAAATAAATACGATCCCATATCTGCTCACCATCACCCAATAAACCACTAATTCTGATATGTCACAATTCATATACTCTGGAATAAAAGGACCAAACGTAATGTAGGACAAAGAGATGCTAATATAAGATTCATTTATTTTTATTTAGAGAAAATACAGACCTGTAAATCATGTGTGGAAAAAAGAGCATTCTATGAAGAAACACTATATCATCTTGTTTCCATGGCTACCAGCCATACTGCCTTGGGATCATGATGGCGTGAAATAGACTGAATTGACGTGCAGACGTGTGATTGTGTGAGTGTGTGTGTGAGTGTGTGTGTGTGTGTGTGTGTGTGTGTGTGTGTGTGTGTGTGTGTGTGTGTGTGTGTGTGTGTGTGTGTGTGTTATATAAATATGTAATATAATGTATATTACATTACAGATGCAATATGCTATGTATGCTATATATGTAATGTAATATGCAAGTATGCACTTACATATATATACTTCTAGTGCTTTTTTCATTTACTCCAAGTGTCTGGAGTGTTACATTTTGTTTAGTTTTTTGCTTACACTCACATAAAACTACAATCTGTTATGCATAAATGGAAAGCTGCATTTCATATGAGTGAGATCAAACCGCTGGTGTCAGGTCTCCATATGGATTCGTGCATAATGGTGTTATATGAGTTAATGAGAGTTAATGAGAATATTTTGTCTTCAGTCTTATATTCACACTGCTGAAGGTTAGAGTTTATTGAGAGTGCAGCAGGATTTGAAGAAACTTTTTCCTGTAGCAAGCCTGTGACTATGTAGCGAGAGGTATCCTCTTGTCCTCTTGAGGGCTCTCCTGTCCTAACCTCCACCACTGTTCATGAATATCTCACTGCTCTAAAGCATTAACACATGGCTGTTCCATTATGCTGAGCTGCATTTACGTGCGTCTTGGTCTGGCCGTTTCGGAGTTAAAACAGGACGGGCCGGTCCCTGTGAGGGGACAAATAACAGCAGCAGAGGGAGACAGAGAAGGTCTTGAATTCCCCTTGGAATATAATGTGTGCTTCACACCAGAGTGTGTGAAGACGAAGTATGCGTCTGATTAAAGGCATGTGTGAGTGAGTGTGAGTGAGTGTGTGTGTGTGTGTGTGTGTGTGTGTGTGTGTGTGTGTGTGTGTGTGTGTGTGTGAGTGTGTGTGTGTGTGTGTGTGTGTGTGTGAGTGTGTGTGTGTAATCCCAAAGTGGCCTTGGGGGCTGGGGGAGGGAATAAGATTCAGCAGCAGACACTTGGCGCGTGCCTTGCGTGCACGTGCGCGCACACACACACACACACACACACACACACACACACACACACACACACACACACACACACACACACACACACACAATAAATCTGGTGAGCAGCAGTCATTGTAAGGTTTGTGGAGGAGGGGAAAGGGGCAGGTGGAAGGAACATGGCTCCCCCTTCCCCCAACCCGTCTCATTCAAACCAGCATCTCCATCACCGTGCTAACCTCATGGTGAGCGAAACACACTATCAGCCACTTCCTCTCCCTCTCTCTGTGCCTCTGTGTGGGGCAAAAGGGCTGAAACTAAGTGTTTGGGTTGAAAAGGTTATTGTGAGTGGGCTTGGGGATTGGGGCGCTGCTCAATACGTATGCAGATAAGCATACGCCTGGCGTCTCATGTACACATGGCGTGTGCGCGTGTTTAGGGTGGGGGTTGCAGACTGTTGTGACTACCTCCACCAGCCGGCCTGGGGGAGGGAGTAAAGGTCGTACGGGTCATGCACCCCTGAGACAGACGCTGCACCTTACTCATTTACAGACACACATATGCTTGCATGCACGCTGCGGTTAGTGACCTTCAACTTTAAGCAACCTTGACCCTAACAGACGGGAGGCAACCGAGGAGCAGATACGCCCCGCGAACAGCATGCGCACAAGCACACCCCACATTACAACAGAATGGTGCACCCCAATTAAAACCAAGGTTAAAGAGTAAACCTTATATTTAACATATTCAAAAAGGATTAATTTATCTGCATGTAATATATATATATATAAAACTCGGGATTTATGCACGTTGCAGACATCAAATAATAAAAAAAGAATAATTTTACATCAAGGAGACCTTCATTTTATTTCTACAATGATGACTAGGTCATCCCTTTAGAATTTCTTACCCATGATAAATGTGATGCACGACAGCATGATGTAGTACTGTGTTCATTTTATATGACACACAATATGAACAGAATATGATAAATAAATAGAACTTTACAAACATATTTGAAACAGAGCAGGGTTTTTTGAGCATGGAAAGTTTGAAGAAAAAAAATATTGTTCCAAATTATTGTTGCTTCTTCAATACAAAATATTGAAGTCAAGAATAAAGTTTGACTTGCTGTATTTCCCAACCACCGAAGTCATTTGCCAAAGATTGCAATTTTAATTTTAATTTTCACATTTTTCTTTGTTAAATAATAGGTTTGTTAATTCCTCTTATTTATTATTATTATTATTATTATTATTATTATTATTATTATTATTATTATTATTTCATTCTTTTTAGCCTAAGATTATCGTGGCATAAGTCCCTCTGTAAGTTACTATAGAAACAATAACGTATCAGAACAAGTGTATTAATATAAAGCTGTAAATTGAATTACAGCTGGAACCACCATCGGAGACGTTATAGCAAATTAATGAACACCTTCTGAGCAGTTTGATTCGAGAATTCAACAGCACTATTCACAGTATAAGAATAACAAGATCATGATCGCATGTCATGATCAAGAGTTTGACAACCAAAGTATCCATAAATATCATAGTAAAACCATTTGAGTGTCAAGTTAAACACTGTATACAATAAACATTGTTACACTAAAATGCTGAAGGTTTCACAGTAATATCATGTTTAAATGACTCTTTACTGCTACATCTCCCAGCAGAGAGAGTTTGCCCTCTGATCTTGAGAAGTACCAAGCTTACAGCCTGCCTACACACACACACACACACACACACACACACACACACACACACACACACACACACACACACACACACACACACACACGTACAAATGAGAATACCATCATGAATCTCTACTGTTTACCTAATGTTCACATTGCACATATACACGTATTCTTGACTATAAAGCACACATTCATGTTTTCATGCAAACATATGTCTTTTTTCTCTCCTTCCTTCATGCACTATTGTTTTGTATATGTTTTTTATGTATTCCATATGTCCTGTTTAATATATATCAGAGATTTATCAGAGGAGTCGAGAGTAAGAACTTGATTGTATTGTATAACTGACTACTTGCTGTACATATAACAATTAAATCTTGATATGTAATATGTAATAAATATAAATAGAGGCTGTCCCACAAACCTTCATACACAGGGGAAACGAACACTTCCAACATGTAATTATACATTTTTTAATATATATTTATATTTAAGAATGCTTCTGACAAAAGCAGATAGTATTATTCATTCATTCATTTATTCATTTTCTACCACTTATCCGAACTTCTCGGGTCACGGAGAGCCTATCTCAGGCGTCTTTGGTCATCAAGGCAGGATACACCCAGGACGGAGTGCCAACCCATCGCAGGGCACACACACACACACACACACTCATGCAATCACACACTACCTACACTTTTTCCAGAGATGCCAATCAACCTACCATGCATGTCTTTGGACCGGGGGAGGAAACCGGAGTACCCGGAGGAAACCCCCGAGGCACGGGGAGAACATGCAAACTCCACAAACACAAGGCGGAGGCAGGAATCGAACCCCGAACCCTGGAGGTGTGAGGCGAACGTGCTAACCCCTAAGCCAGCCCCCAGATAGTATTAGTGTTCCAGAAATAGATCTAGCACAAAAGTCATTTAAAATAACGCATTACATAACAAAGTTCATCATGAGTAGGAGTTACGACTCAGTCTCTGTGTGTTTACAAAGAAAGCACAATCATGTAGAAGAGGTTTTGTTAATATACCATGAACTTCTGTAAAATCATGGTAACATTACTACAGTATGAGTATTGTCACTATTTTAACTCATGCAGGTACATTAACACATCCTTGCCCAGTTGAGGCCCAGCATGCTTTTAATAGTAAGCTGCAGAGTGCTGTGTTAGACGAGAGAGATTAACACAGTGTGTTGTGCCTGGGATTCTAAACAGTGGTATTAGAGTTTTAATAAACATGGTAAACATGGTGAGTACAGAGCAAAACGTGTATGACAGATGGCCACAGATATTGGCAGAGTGTGTGTGTGTGTGTGTGTGTGTGTGTGTGTGTGTGTGTGTGTGTGTGTGTGTGTGTGTGTGTGTGTGTGTGTGTGTGTGTGTGTGTTGCAGTGTGTGATTGTGTCATTGGTTCTCGCCCTTTCCACCCTGTTCTCTGAAGGTCTTCATGCCTCCAAACTGCCCTCTTCTAAATAGTCTTCTCCATATTGTTCTCTCTAATCCTCCATCTTTGTTTTTTTTTCTTTTAACAGGTGTCCCTGTTTATTTTTGTCCTCAGCTTCTCCAACTATTATTTTCAACACTCGTTTCTTGTTGCCATTTTTTATTGCACTCTTCTTCCTGTCTTTTCTTTTCTTTTCTTTTCTTTTAAGCCTCTGCCTTTCTATCCTCCACTTTTTATTACTTCTCTGTTCCTCTCTATGATTCGCTCTGTTTACTTCATTTCATTGCTTTATTCTCGGCATCCTGGTCGTGTACTTTGATTTGATGTTTTCTTCCTTTACAGAGTTTCCTCTATTGCTTTTGAAGCGATATGCAGAATGGTTGGAAGCTGAAATGGCTGTGAGACAACAGTGAGTCAACAACTGAATCAACAGGAACTTGAAACCGTCATCTGGTGTTACTTCTGTGAGTCATCAGTGTTGCTCATAGTTGCTATTCATTATATTTGACTTTCTTTATAATCATGCCACAGTCTGGTACACCAATATTTTCTGGAACTTGGAGACGATCAGGTTTACTTGGCGTATTAGCTACTAAAGAAATGGTAACATCTCTGTGCAAATTTTGGTACCAAACTAAATCTGAGTTAAAAGCTGCCCAGTGCCCCGTATGATCTCGGTTTCGCGTTCAGTCTTCCCCATTACTCATATTTATTATGAATTTGAAAGGTTTGCTATGAGATAACTTTGAAGATCGGTCTTGGATGAATTAGCTTCAAACAGAGAGAACAAGTAGTGATGGAAAGAAAAAGAGAGAAGAGCTGAGCTTTTACACTCATGAAAATCTGTCAGAAAATATTAAGAATTCATGCTTTCTGTTGAGAGATCTTCCATATCATGAAAAGAAAAGCAGAGAATCTAATCCTCTAAGGAAGGCCCAGAGTACTACAGAATTCTCTTTGAAAAAGCACAGACACAATCACAAACGAAACTACAGCTTTCGAAAACACCATTTAAATGACACATAGCAGAGCCGTTTGATAAATTGTTTGGGCATTTCTTCTCTCGACTACAGGGAGAACCACATCCTGTCACTTCCACCGTGACAATTCTTCAATTATGTGATGCGCTATGCATAAAAAAAATGCCCCCAATATGCTGTTGATTCAGTGTCTTTCTCTCTCCTGCTTATTTGAGAGATTTTCCAAAAGCTATTCTAAATTCACTTCTTGCTCCATTGGTTACTTTTAAACTTTAAACGCTTCTCATCAAAATTGGATATAAATTTTAGGATTTCCAATTATGGATAAAAAAAATGGGACGCCTTCTCTAGACTTTACATGAATAGTAATAAATCATCCACTGTAAAACAAAGTCATGCTTAACAAAATATAACATTTGCAGAGAATATATAATACAACCTTTACTGCAAAACACATAATCACTATAATATGTTACAGGCTTGAATGAACTACTTCCAAACTTCTCTTTTCACAGCAATGTGTGTGTGTGTGTGTGTGTGTGTGTGTGTGTGTGTGTGTGTGTGTGTGTGTGTGTGTGTGTGTGTGTGTGTGTGTGTGTGTGTGTGTGTGTGTGTGTGTGTGTGTGTGCATGTGTGTTTGTGTTATCTTGAGACTTTCGGAAGCTTCTTTTGGAGTCTATGGAGAGGAGGTGTCAGACTGGCCTGTCAGCTGGTTCACTGCCTCTACCTGTCTTTCACACACATATTCGTATTCACACACACACACACACAGACACACACACACACAGACACACAGACACACACACACACACACACACACACACACACACACTCACACACACACACACTACCAAGTGATTGTTGTTAAAATAATAGCAACTTACTAGAGCTGCATGATGTCACAGCAGGATTCGTTGCTGCCTCACAGCTCCAGGTTCTTTCCCGATCTCAGGTTACTGCCTGTGTGAAATTTCCAGAGGTGCATCCCAATCAGCTCCCTAATCCAGTAGTCAGGTCAATGATCATGGAGTCAGTCAGTTTAAGGGCTGTCTCAAACACAAAATCCTTCCACTGCACTGGAACATTCGCTCAGAATGCACCACAAAACTATAGAGCATCGCTGCTCACTATGTTCCCTTATTGGTTATAACATCATATTTTCTGAAGCATAGAAAGAACTGGTGTATAAACCTGTTAATCTATCACCTGTTAATCTATCACATGTTTTTAAAACTTTTTTTTTTCAGTTTTTTTTTTTTTAAGTCTGACAACTTTTAAAGTCCACTAGCTAGAAATATTACACAATATGCACACAATATTGTCATTCATGACCTAAAGAGCTTGTGTGATTATTTAGATGCTTTGTGAACATTTAGATCATTCACACTACAGCAAAATTATATTATAATGAAATAGTCTTTTTTTCATAATGAAAAAAGAATTGCAGTGCATTACATGCAGTACATACAGTGATATTAAACTAATTAAAGTCATTTTATATATCATACAGTATCATAAAGAATAGAAATGTTATTTTTACAAACTTGCTGTAATACAAACTTTGTTTTGTAGGTAGAAAGAGGAAGTACAGGGACCTTGACAGCAAACAGGTAGTGATTTATTGTAATAAATGTTTAATTTATTTCTTTTGAAATTTTGGGGGAAAAGTAAAGGTTCTATCACCTTTATTTCAAGCCTCAAAACATGAATATGTTTGCATAATGCTAAATGTATGCTAATTCCACATGGATGTCCACCTTTAGTTTTGAAAATTTGGAGAATTGCCACTTAATTCTGCATACACATATGTTCATTTAAGTATTCGCAATTGCATCAACATTATATGTCTACAGCCTATAAAGTAGAGTTATAGAATTTTCCACCCAAAATGGCAACACTAATTTTTCAATAGTCACATACACCAAAACAGTATAATTAACAACATAAACGATTCTTACTTGTTCACTGAAGTCTCTTTCAGTTCTCACACACACACACACACACACACACACACACACACACACACACACACACACACACACACACACACACACACACACACAAACACACACACACAGATACACATAATATTTACATGTGGTAACACCTTCACCCCCCAAATGTTGACCGAGCCTTGTATTAGCAGTAATAGGGACATTCGACAAATGTTTGCAGCCAATGCATGGGACAAGCACACTCACAAAAGTGCTCAGGATGTCATAAAAGTGTCATAACAGTCATCGTCTGAATTTAAGGCTATGAGGCATTCAGGGTAGAGAGTTAACGCTACCGGAGATTGCAAAATTAGCAGAAATTAGAAAATAATCACATATCTGTATTACAAGATGTTTCGTTTTTTATATATATCCAGCATGTTAGCTGGCTGATAAATTTCCTTGATTGATTCTTGATGAAATAAGCAACACCAACAACCATTCTTTCTGCTCACATGATTTTTTCAAGTGCAGGTTCTATTTTCTGGATTTATTTTAATATCCCTAACATATTCAAGCTTGTAAATAAATAGAAACAGTGACATTTTCATTTAAAATTCTTATGCATACACAATAATAATTCTTATGCATACACACACACACACACACACACACACACACACACACACACACACACACACACACACACACACACACACACACACTATTATAAAAAGAAATCTGCCTAATGACCTCAAAGGAATACTGTATGTATATGATAGTTTTAAAATATGATAGTGGCTTAGTGGTTAGCACGTTCGCCTTACACCTCCAGGGTTGTGTGGAGTTTGCATGTTCTCCTGTTCTCCCCGTGCCTCGGGGGTTTCCTCCGGGTACTCCGGTTTCCTCCCCCGGTCCAAAGACATGCATGGTAGGTTGATTGGCATCTCTGGAAAATTGTTCGTAGTGTGTGATTGCGTGAGTGAATGAGAGAAAGAGAGAGAGAGAGAGAGAGAGAGAGAGAGAGAGAGAGAGAGAGAGAGAGAGAGAGAGAGAGAGAGAGAGAGTGTGTGTGTGTGTGTGTGTGTGTGTGTGTGTGTGTGTGTGTGTGTGTGTGTGTGCCCTGTGATGGGTTGGCACTCCGTCCAGGGTGTATCCTGCCTTGATGCCCGATGACGCCTGAGATAGGCACAGGCTCTCCGTGACCCGAGGTAGTTTGGATAAGCGGTAGAAAATGAATGAATGAATGATAAAATAATGATTCAGAATGAAGCTGGTCAGCATGAAGCTAAAAACCTACATAAAGATAGGACTTAGCAGGTGATAGTCCAAGTCCTTTACAGTGTGGTTTAAACTCTCTCTCTCTCTCTCTCTCTCTCTCTCTCTCTCTCTCTCTCTCTCTCTCTCTCTCTCTCTCTCTCTCTCTCTCTCTCACACACACACACACACACACACACACACACACACACACACACACACACACACACACACACACACACACATTTATCTTATTATTCTTGTGAAGCCACATTTATAAATGAATGTTTTTTATTTAGATATTAGCTGCAGATTTCCGTGTGGAGACCACAACCAAAATATTTATTCTTTTTTTTTTCTGAAAATGCTAAGAATAAACGATGCATTTTGATGAAAAAAATAAAATTAAAAAAATATCACACCCAGGAGGTCATATGAAATAATGCGCGTGACCTAAAAATTAGCTTCTCAGCACGTGACCCATTTCGAGGTCATGATGGGAAATCACCGCGTTAATGTTTTTGGCAAATACGGAACGTTTCGGGTCGGTTCAGTCAGACGTGTAGGGAGATGAGGGAGGGAGGGAGGGAGGGAGGGAGGGGTGCTACACCGCCCTGGGTTCTCTCTAAACACATTACAATGAAAAGAACACGAGGCAGCGCGGCACATCGTCGTTAACCTCTGCCTCAGGATAAATCAGCCCGTTTGCACGCGCATTTGCACTAATTCCGCACGCGCTGCCCCGCACAGAGTCGCGCGCCCACAACGCCGCAAGATAAACAAACGAATAGGGTCGTGAATGGGCGCACTTTAAACGCCCCCGTGCACATCCCATCATTTATTTACCTTTCTTTTAGCTCGAGTTGTGTTAATTGCTGCTCCTTCGAAGGATAATCTCTGTCACTCGTTACTCTTACATCTTATGTTGTGTCTATCTTCAAAACTAATGTATCTGTGGTGCCTTTTAATTGGCTTTTCTCCAGGCTAATAATTACGTGAAGAGAAGTAAAGTGCCAAATGTTTGTGCACGTTTACAGTTTCTTCACATTTTCAGAAATTAGATTCCATTAAAAAAAAAGAAAGCTCAAATACAATACATACAATATGCACCTCTAACTGAGCTTTTTAATTAATGCAAATAATTTTCGTGAATTCATATAAATCAAATCAATGCATAAGCAATTTTTAATCAATTGGCACTAATCTAAAATGTTCTTGGATTTTTTACTCTGTTCCAGGACCAAGCTTGTTGTGTCAGGTGTTTGTGTTGACCCAAACTGAGTTGCTAAGGGAACCACAGCATTATTGTGTCTGTGGGTGTGGAGGTTAGAGGGAACATTAAAAAATTTCAAGAGCATTCAACTGTTAAGATTGTGTCAAAGAGTGGAAACGAGAAACATCGGAAACTTTTTTCAGATCATCTTCAGGATATGTACATTATTCTTCCCATAATATAAAATGTATTTTCACTTAAATGATCATGTATTTGGACTTTTCAAAATTATATTTTTATATTTCTATAGACATTATGTGAGCAAAATATGTAGTTTAGGGGGGCACGGTGGCTTAGTGGTTAGCACTAAGTTGTCCGTAGTGTGTGATTGCGTGAGTGAATGAGAGTGTGTGTGTGCCCTGTGATGGGTTGGCACTCCTCCCAGGGTGTATCCTGCCTTGATGCTGATGACGCCTGAGATAGGCACAGGCTCCCCGTGACCCGAGAAGTTCGGATAAGCGGTGAGAATGAATGAATTAATATGTAGTTTGACTAGATAGCCAATTTTATGCAAAAAAGTACAAAGTTTAACTTGTAATGAATACACCCTGTGATAAATAAAACAAGGGTTAAATATTAGATTAAATCATTGTATAATTAACATTAGTTGTTTAATTTTAGGCTTCTATATAAATTAATACATTAATGTTACTATCCCAGCAAGCTGAGTTAAAAAAATAAACCATCCAAGTATGAGTTTGCTTATATATATATATATATATATATATATATATATATATATATATATATATATATATATATATATATATATATATATATATATATATATATATATATAGAGAGAGAGAGAGAGAGAGAGAGAGAGAGAGAGAGAGAGCTGATAACCATGGATTAGAAGGTGTCATTAAAAGCGTTAACTTGTTGGTGTGATGCCGAAAACTATATAAGCTCCAGAAATAGGCCAACAAAAAAAGAGTCAGCTTTTTTTTCTGGCATTTTACTATGTTTCAGTTTTAATGCACTACATTTATCAGCCTGATGCTATGAGAATGGATGAATATACAATCATTTTGGATTCATAGCTACTAATAAACCCAACACATCATTTTTAGCTTTATACATCAAATTACACTCATGCCATCATTGGATGAATGAAGACGCATGTGTTGAAGATGAATTGACGCGAAAGACCTTCTGCCATCTCTGCACGTGGTCAGGAGGCATGGCGACATATTGCACGTCACACCGGAAGGTAAGCAGCGGGCCCGGGATGGCTCCAGCCATCTGTTAGTGTTATGCCCTACTGTCGCCCCCCGATCTGTGCCTCTTGCTCTGTTTGCGCAAAGCACGTTCCAAAATCTCACGCCAGCTTGCGGGAAAACTGTGCAAGGTTAGGTAATGGGGAATAATGTGGGAGGAAGAGTGACTGTAAATCAGTATGTGATTCTGTGAGGCATGGTGAATATAAAAGCTTTATATTGACTGTAGCTGTCATTATAATTTAATCAGCCTGCAGTTTCACACACTTTTCTTTCTTTTTCTCTATTGAATATCAACAACACCATTATTTGTATTTCATGTAAAATGTGACAACTTTCAAAATAATTCTAGAGCATTCATCAGGCCATGATTGCTTGATATGTAGATTAAAAACACTAATTAAAAAAACCCTTGATGAAGACAAGTCAAAATCCTGACAATCAATTATAGCCATGGGAAAAGTAATTACACCCTCTTTCAGTTCTTTGTTTTTAGTTATCAGGGACAATTGTGTGGTCCTCACTATGTCAGTAGCATGTAGAACATGTAGTAACGAAACATTTTCTTAAGGGAACATTTTCTCTCGAATCCTTTTGGAGAAAGTTTAACCCACTCTTCAGTTCATTGATATTTGAGGACATTTGTTTACCAGCTCTCTTAAGATACCACAAAGAATCTCAGAGGGGTTGAGATCTGGATTTTGATTTTGTCCTTCCAATGCCTTATTTTTTTATTCTTTAGCCATTCAGATGTTGATTTCCTGGTGTGCTTGGGATCATTGTCATGTTATATGACCCAATTTGGCTCACTTAAGCTGCTGGACAGATGGCCTGACATTTGTCTCAAGAATATTCTGGTATAAATTACTTCATGGTGTCTCAATGACTGTACTGTAGGTTTCCCAGGTACTCTTTCTGCAAAATACACCTAAATCATCATCCTTCCATCACTACACTTTACAGTTGGTAAGAGGTGTTTGTGGTGATACATTGTGTTTGGTTTTCACCAAACCTAGAACTGTGCATACTAAAGAAATTCAGTTGAAATGATATTGCTCCAAAACCTCTGTGGTTTGTTCAAATGCATTTTCACGAATCTAATTTGTACTGCTACAGTATGTATCTTTTGGAAAGAAGGCTCTTTTTCTTGCCACTCTTCTGTGGAAAACATACTTGTTCAGTCTTTTTCTGATTGTGCTGTCATGAACATAAACATTTGAAGTGCTTACAGAGGTCTGTATGTCACCTGAAGTAGCTCTTGGTTTTTTCTTTTTATCTTTGATCATTAAACAGTCTTACCTTGGACTGAATTTTCCGAGACACACACTCGTGAAAATTGGTGACTGTCTTGAATGCTCTCTATTTGTAAATAATCCTTCTCAATGTAAATGGTGAATTGCAAATATTTTGGAAATGGCCTTGTAACATTTCCCAGACTTTGAATTTAAGTATAGTAAGTATTAAAAGAATGTATAAAACATGAAATTGGACTGTAGAAATGAAAAGAGTGAAAACTTACACAAGAATCTGAATCATTAAATACATAGTAAAATAGTGTTTTGCCCTGAAAAAGCAATCAGTCTTCCTTGCCTTCTCATATTGAAGGCTACATACATGCCTGAGATTCTGAGTATTTGTTTAATGGAAACCATCTAATCAGGCTGGGAACATTGGTCATATTGTGAACAGAAAATATGGCCCCAGAACTCTGCATGCAACATACAGTATTGTCCTTCATGTGTTCCTTCCGCCTACCAAAAACTAAAACCTTCAGTAGAGCACAAGAGCCTTGGTCAGAATATATACATGTATAAAATGGTAAAAAAAAAAAAAAAGAAAGAAAAGAAAAAAAATATATATTTTTTAGAGAATATTCTGTTTTGGCACCTTTTTTGTTTGATTGTTTGTTTGTTTATTTAGTTCTTTTTGGCACCATGAAGTTTACTGCTTCTTCATCTGCTACTCCAAGTCCAAAATGCTTGGTACAGTGGGTCGATTTTCAATTATGGACTTCTGTAATAAAGATAAACCTATGTGCCAATCAAATCTTTTCTTTAAAGTGCCCAACCCGCTTCTCTCTCTCTCTCTCTCTCTCTCTCTCTCTCTCTCTCTCTCTCTCTCTCTCTCTCTCTCTCTCTCTCTCTCTCTTTCATGTCTTCACCTATAAAAGAGTCTTCCACAATGTTGTTGCTGGGAAAAACTTCTTCTTCTACTTACCCCTTCCATGTCCATCCATTTCTCCTACCAAGAGAAAAAACATGGAGAGATAAGCAAGGTCAAATATCTGTCAGAGTGGGATTGAGAGCAATGGAGGGAACAAAACAATCAATACTGGAATGTATTTTTCTCCAGCAGTATCAGTTAAATGCCATGTGAAAGCAACTATATTTCCTCCTATGTTGGATTCAAGTAGAGACCTGTACATACAATATTTTCATATTCTCCAAATATTAGACCATAACAAAGGGTCTGGTTTTGCATTACACTTTGTAGCAGTGGGGGCATACATACAAGAGTTTCTGAATGTAGAGTGGATCGGGGGCAATGATTAGCTGAGAGGAGCATGCACCTTTTTCTCTGACCCATGCAAGAAAAAAAAATGTGTTACAAAACCAGGAAGATAAGAAGATATGCCATCATGGAGCCTTTGTCTTTCTCTGAGATAATCAACACCCTTGCTAGTATCCAGCAGATTTAATAACATACCTTCCTTAAGCTGTACATGGAGCAAAACTGTGCTTCCAGGCCCTTACCCAAACCCAGATCGATGATCAGCAGGTGCTTTGGAGCTTGGAATCCAGCTGCAGGAGCACAGCAGCAAAGGCATTGGTACTGTTGCAGTTTCTGGCTAACCATCAGCATTATCCAGTGGTCCAACAAACTGAGGACCACATGATGGCATATCTAGGGGCAAGAAGTCCCCTCCTTCTTCCTCTTTCTCTTTGCCTCTTGCTCTTCCCCTTGCACTCTCCACAATCCTCTTTCCTGCATCCCAGAAACAGGCCCTTCTTTCTCCAGAGACACCAATTCCCTGAAACCAGTAGCCCCCACCTACGCACAAGGTCAGCATCTTCATGGCTACATGTGTGGGAGTAGGCATACCTGTTGTGATACTAGTTAATATTTAAGAAAGTACATTGGTAGTTTTGGGCTGTTATCAATTTCAGTTAGCCAATTATTGGTTTAGGGTGAGGAATTGGATAAAATCTTCCAAAGTAAATGTAAGGTTTCCACTAGTGTCTGTCAATATTTTATTCTGGGGAAGATGGTGGTGTTTAATCTTCACCTCATCCATCCTCTGATTTTAAGGGGAATGTATGTGGATGTACCATGTAATAGAGATGCATGGTGTGAGATGTGTGCAGCATTTGGGACAGACTTCATCCAAGGAATTACAGTGGCATGCAGGAGGGCATTGGTTTGCATTACTTCAAGTGGACTATGAGAAATAATACAGACGTCCCATGTCCCTTCTCATTTCAGCATGCAGTGTTGAGGCACTCAAAAAAATCTGCTAATCAGAATCACAAAAAATAAAGATTTTAATCAATTAAGGCACCACATGTATGTCACACATTGCTAAATGTATGAATTATAAGGAATTAAATTCATTTGCATTTGGCTGGCCTGGCTGAGCACAACTGGGATCAGTGGCTTGAACCCATATTATTTGTAGTACAAGAAATCCCATAATCATTCATTTGCTTCTCCCCATTTGAATTGCTACATGGGCATACACATCACAGCTCGTTGTCAAAGAAAATTGGGAGGATAAACCATCACAAAGTAAAACTGAAATTTATCACATTCTTGACCTAAGAGCAAAACCTCACACATTAGATAATTTACTACAGACACAAGAACATCAGTTCCAGCTGTATAATAAAGGCACTCTGTGGAGATTTCCCTTGGAGGTAAAGTGCTCATATTTTACCCACATGAAGGTCTAAAGTACTCCTGAAGTGGCAAGGGCTCTTTGAGATCACACAATGAGTCAGGGATGGAAGGAACAGATAGAGGGGGAGCACTGCAAATATACTACCTCAATCTACTCAAACAACAGAGTGATGCGTCCCTATAGCTTGAGCGATGGTGGTTCATTAGACAGAGAGTTTGGGTCTGGAAGTGAACCCAAAATATATGTGTAGACCCCAGTTTCTGAAGGTGTGGAGGAAGGCAGGTGAAATCTTAGCTGAGCTCCACCCTTGCATTTACTCAGTCAATGCTTTTCAACACATTACAAAACCAAAACAACAACAAAAAGGGGACTGTCTTGGTCTCCCGGCTTTCACTCTATCAAGTTCAGGCTCTGTGGCATGTGTGTTGGCATATTAGCTATTCCAGTCTCTCTTGTTCTCTTGCTGATTATTACTGAAAGCACAAAGAGACACAAATAAATAGAGTAGTGGCAATAAGACACAGGTGAGAATCACCTCGCCTGCGGTTTCAACACAAGTTCTCTCCATCCACAGCTGACACTCGACGATGCCCTTTCTGTCACCATACAGTATCTACTTCAGTCACCTGTGGAGACTGCGTCTCTTTCCCCAAATCACAGCAGTTGCCAAGTTGCAAGAGTTTTCAGACATCTTTTTTTTTTTTTTTAACCTCTATTTGTTCTGATAAAACGCAACACTGAGATGCTCTGTGGTGTTGTAGTATCACAGCCTGAACACAAAAAACATGGCAGTGCCAGAGGAGCTTATGTGCTTATGTACTCATGATCAAGATGGGTGTATTCGAGGAGACAATGACTGTTTCAGTCTGGTGGTCATGGCTACTTGGTTCCTGGATCTGTTTCAACTTATGAAGGTAAACGTTGTGTCTAAATGTTTTATCCAGTACCCTGCATCGATGAAATCGATGATCAAATAGGTGTGGCTTTATTCAAGGGGTTGTAGCTGGCAATATTTCACGTTCACTTCATGCTTCCTTTGCACCAGCCAATTTAGCTGACATTCTAATTGATAGCAATGAGTGGCAGTAGCACCTTCTACATCTAAGGGTTTTCTGAAGTTCTTGACATATGCAGCCAACCAAAAGAAATGTGCTATTAAACAGGTGGACCTATATTATCTGGATTTCCACTTGGGTCCATTCCCAAACTGAAAAGACAGCAATGAATGCAGCCTGACTGAGATCCGAGACAAACAAAGATTTGAGGCAGTTTCTGGGGCTGGTTATTATTCTAGATTTATTCCTAATTATTCAGATGTCGCCAACCCTCTGTGTGGTCTTACTAAAAAGTGGGTACCAGATCCAGTCTAATCTGTACTTTGTGGCAGACAATATGTACATTTTAATTTTACATTAGATTTGTGTTGCAGACAAACACGTCTACCCAGTAGGGAGTCATGTTGGTTCAGGTGTTGGCCTAAGAAAGGAGGTTGGGGTATGTGGCAGCTGGGATGTGGTCAAGTGTGGTCTGTGAATGGAGGGAAGAGTTGAGGGCAATGAGTGGTTTGAAGGAACGTGCAACTGTGGGTAGTTGTACAAATAAATGTTCTGTGTTTCAGTGAGTGGCAGCGAGGCAGATAAAAGCAGGGAATGGCACGGAAGCGGAAAGAGAGAGAGCTGAGCTGAACTGTATTCTGTGTGTGTGTGTGCGTGTGAGAGTGTGTGTATGTGTGTGTGTGTGTGTGTGTGTGTGTGTGTGTGTGTGTGTGTGTGCGCGTGTGCGCGTGTGCGCGTGTGTGCGTGTGTGTGTGTGTGTGTGTGTGTGTGTGTGTGTGTGTGTGTGTGTGTGTGTGTGTGTGCGTGTGCGTGTGTGCGTGTGAGTCAAGCCGGCCACCCATTTCCTCATTCCCAAGAGAACACAAGAAGTGTCACACACTGCTTTCTTTTTTTGGACCCAATCATAATGTGTGTCAGATGATAGCATTTAATCCCATTGTAATCCACTGTGGACAGAGATAGCGAAGACTGCATAAATGATTTAAAGTCTCATAAATGCAAAGAGATCACACTGAAATTCAGGCACATTTATTTTCACCAAGAGATTTGGGGTTAGCAAATGTTGAAAAAGACTACCATTGACCTTTGATCCGTTTGTCCAACAGACAATAATTATAGCGATTGATATTAATAATAAAGATAAATAATAAAAGCATATAATTTATAAAGAGATAATACACAAAATACATCAAATTATCTATTTTATACGGTTAAAAATGTTATTGTAAAATGCTGCTGTGTAAGTCTAAATTAAATATAATAATAATTTTGTATTATGAGAGCACATATCTACATTTTGTAGTGCTACTACATTTAATAATTGTAATGTTATCCTACATATCTAGAAGAAACCTTAGTATTAGCCTGTGCTAAATATTGCAGAGTCAATCAATGATGCTTTTGATTTCTCAGTTATTATTGTACCACAAATGTATTTGTGTTAGTTGTTGAGATTGCAAAATAGCTGCAAGACTGAGGTAGTTTAAATAAGGCTACACGTTTGGTCATATTTATATCTTGGAAACAGTATATATACATTTTAGGACATATAAAGGGCAACTACAAACAGTAATAACCATGCAAGCATGATAAAAATCTCTTATTGACCTGGAATGATGTGGAATTCACAGACAGTGCTGACATTTTTTTTCCCCTGTGTATTCCAGCATTTCTGGAAGTTCATAGTGATAGCTTTCATATTTAATAAAAAAACAAAAACCTTGCGGTTTAGACCACAGCCACTTCAAGTTTAAATCAGATACAGACAGTGGAATTGCCTTGCAACCCTAATACAAATACGTAGAAGCTCTATTTCTGATTTTTGTACTGTAAAGGTGTTTCTTAAACATGGTACTTTCAAGAAATGTATATAATACCTTCATATTTATCCACCCCATGCTTAAAATGAACACATGAATTAGGTCGCTTAATCATATTTTAATAGTTACCAGCTGCTATGTTGAGGAATAAGCAGTTAGGACGGTACATTTTTCATGTTTCTTTTATAAAGGTTTGAGCCAACTACATACATTCTGAGGCTGGGGAAACTGAGGAGAAACTGGACATCTTCTGTCCAACTCCCCCTTTTACTAGGATGTTAATTTGTATAACATGCTATAATGTGTGTATATGGGTTTTTTATTTCCTATAACTATTAATGAGATTGAAAATTATTCATATATCACCACCAATGCTATCCAAACTGTCTGGCATCCATCCAAAATGCATGTCTGTCTGTGCATGTCATACTTATCAGTTTAATTGTAGCAATCATGCAGTGATTTTATATAGAATATTTCCTCATTCCCAACTGAAATTGATTTCTGTCTATGTCAGCGAACAGAACACAATTTGGATACAAATTATATAGTGGTATTTCTACAACCAAATTACAATATGCAATTTTGTTTATTTTACTATGTATTGCAAATACATTTATCCGAAATGCTGCTCTGTGGACTTTCAAAAATAAACACTTATCATGCTAAAGTCTGCTCCATGTTGTGAGTACAGAACCGAGCATCCACATTAGAATGCAAGCCTCTCCTCTAGCCTGTGCTATTGTGTGTGTGTGTGTGTGTGTGTGTGTGTGTGTGTGTGTGTGTGTGTGTGTGTGTGTGTGTGTGTGTGTGTGTGTGTGTGTGTGTGTGTGTGTGTGTGGTTGGAGAATAGAGGAGGTGCTGGAGGGTATGTAGGGCAAACATCTATGGACGTTGCTGATTATTACCTGTCACTTATCATGGCTGTCAATAAATATACATGAACAGACCACTACACACAAACAGTGATATATTTGCATTCTCAAGTTTTTCCTGTGCGCTGTGCTCACAAGGACACGTTTGAATGTGGTGAGAAGGCGGAGGGCATCACAGTAAACTGCTGAAGCTAGGCTTATGTAATGAAACTCTGACAAATACGGTGAAAAATGGAAAAGGGAGATACACTGGGAATGGTGAGATAAAAATATATCGGTGGCATAGAAAGTCAAAAAAGAGGACAGAGAAGGGTAGAAGTAACCAGACTTAAAGAAACAAGGAGGGGTATTTGCATATTGAGAAGGCTATCGATCTTATTTAGCTACTAACATGAAAATGTGAGCTATTTTGCCGGTTAATAGATCGTTAATAAACAAAAAAATCAACAAAAAAAAGGGGCCGAGAGATGAATTAAAGAACTTCAGCCCACCATCTTCTTCTGATTTTCACTATCTAGATTGAAACATTTCATGTGAATAGAGTAATCACTTACAAATTAATCAGCGAGAATAATAAATAATATGTTTCATTTGGCTTTTACTATATCCACTTCAGAAGTTGTACAATTAGTCAAGAGCTAATTGCTTTGATGCTTTGATTTCTGAAGTTCATGTTAATTGTTACTTGAGTGAGTGAATATTTTTTATTTGACCACATTATATTTGATAGCAAATTATTTTCAGTTGATTATGAGTCCCTTTTGTGCACCCGACAAACTGAAGCAGAGCAAATCCACAGAGCAGAAAAAAGGCACGTACAGTACTTGGCAGTCAGAGAACCTTTTAAGAACTTTTGATTCAAAATGTTCTTCTGTACTTACCAACAAAAAGCAGACTAAAGATTTTGATGCAATATATGTTAGTTTGGAACCAAAGAGTTTTGTGTTGTGACTTTTTTAACCCACATCATTCACTCTTTGAGGCTTTGCTAATTGGCTGAATTGTTAAATTATTGAAAAATGTTCTAAACTGTGTTCTGTCGCGTCCCTCCAGGACTACACTCCCTAATCTGTAGGTTAAGCATGAGTGCTCCGCTGAATTCTTTGAGCTGAAGGTGCCTACAGGTACTTATTAGAATTAAGTGCAAATCGGGTAATTTTAGTAATTAGGTTTCCTTATCTATTAAGCAGCAGAGCTCATTAATTAACTCAGATGCTTGTGTGCAGATTTGGATGAAGGAACAGATAGTGTTGTGCTGCTGTTTTTATTGCTGCACCACTGTACACTTCAGCTCCAAAATATTTATTCACCAGTGTTTTGAAAGCTCTGATGTTGCCAGAATGCTGCCAACATGTTGGTGAATTAATTACAGTCAAATATGTATGTGTGGTGAGACTGAAATCCATCATGTCGCTTCTCTGTGTAGATGCTGTGCATTTGTCTTCATGATTCAATTCACTTTACACTAATATGTAGACAAAACACAGTCTTTAAAGACAGGCAAAACACAATCACATGCACACACAAATAGGTTTAGTTGTATGAGTATATATGAGTACATGTGATATAAATGTGAGTGTTTGTGTGGGCACTTGGCAGCTTGTTAAATGAAAACCTCAAATTGTTTGTTGCTAATTTCAGCTACTCTTAACACTACGGCCCAAATCAGATTGCTTACTGTTTGTTTGCTTTCAGTTGTTGCATTCTGTATTGTTAGTCATTAATGATGTACTATGAACATAATGTTTATTACTAACTATTGTACCGTTGTATTGCAATTCCAAATTCAACATTTAACTTTGATAAAAAAAATTGCATAGTTGAGTCTGCAGTGTTATAAATTAGCGATTAATATACTACACATGTATGGGATATATAGCATTGATGGATTTCTCACTAAAATTTTGTTCCTGTTTATCCTCTAAGCTTTAGGTAGGTGCATTTACTTAAGACAGCCAAACAACCAGAGAGAGAGAGAGAGAGAAAGAGAGAGAGAGAGAGAGAGAGAGAGAGAGAGAGAGAGAGAGAGAGAGAGAGAGAGGGAGAGAGGAGAAAGAGAGTCTGTCTCTCAGATCCTATTACAAGAGACAGGAGGATTTCCCTGGCTGTGCTAAGACAAGTAAGGATTGGAATAGGCCGAAGAGATTAACCCATACTAGCAGTCACACACACACACACACGCACACACACACACACACACACACACACACACACACACACACACACACACACACACACACACACACACACACACAGTAGAATGGCAAGGTAACCATTCCAGCATACATTATACATTATACTATAATTTGGGTGGGTATGTGAAAGGGTGCCATTATATAAATCACTTATTTTCTTTTTTTAAGGACTAAACTCAATATCATTGTGCTTGTAAACCATCCCTCAATGCTATGCTTTTTGGATTACCATCCAAAAGCAATATCATAATTATCAGTATTTTGTTCCATTCATGTGCTTCATGTAAAACTATAAGTATACAATCTCAGCATTTTTATGTAAAAATTTAAATAACGTAAAATATGTGGAAAAAACAAGATTTGCAACAAGATTTGTAGGCTTTCTTTAAAAATAGAAGGGAAAAATGGGTATGATACGCAGCACTGGCTCAGTGATATATAATAAATTCATAGTTCATGTCTTTATATGAGAGTTCAGATTATGCAATTGCAATTACAAGCTATTTATCCATTTATATTAGTCAGCTTGCTAGCTGAATCTGAACCCACCATCACCCTTGTCTATTTTTACAATTCAACCACTGAGCACTACGGCTAAAGATTTAATAAAACAGCTGGGAAAGAGAGAGTGGGCAAAAGAGAATGGAGGTGTCTAACATGTCAAACCTCAACTTACAATAAGCATGGAGTTTTACTGAGGAAGGAGGGCTGAACTCCATAGCTTTCCAGAAGCAGAAGCGGAACAGGTAAGTAGGTGGTCATTTCCATATGAATGTGCCTGCAAAGTGGCACAGTAAAAGAGTGAAAACATAACTGGCCTGTTTAACTAAATCAAACAGGAGTGCTCTTAAGAACATGAATAAACATGAGCACTTCACAAAAAAAATTGCAAGAGAACAGAAAGCACATCTCACCTCTAACTGAAAGCTGCCCAAACTGCAGAGCTTAATGTGCTACTGTTAGAGGCCATTACAAGAAACACAGTGCAACACACACAAAACACTAAATACTCCAACATGCTGTATACACAGTAAATATACTGAGCACATGAAGCATTGAGTGGCACTGGACTACAGCTGGGGGTACACAAAGGTGTTATTCTGAGAACATTAATCTGTTTAATCTGGCAGAATAACACACACACACACACACACACACACACACACACACACACACACACACACACACACACACACACACACATTTGTCTTACTATGCTTACAAGGACACATTTATTTATACAGCTAAATAATGCTATGCCACTACACAAACAATAAATTATTACCTTAACCACAGTAACCAGAAGGGAACCATATTTGATAAAAGCTGCAACATTAATTAATAAATATATATGTATTAGTCAGCCAAATGTCCCCACAAGGTCAAATCATTCTTATTGCTCAGGTCCCCACTAAAATAGAAAAACATGCACACAAGTAACACATGTCACGTTTACTCCCTTACATCCATTTAATAACTTTGGTTAACTTGTATTTTCGAGTTATGGGATACTTGTACCAATTTTTTATACAAGTCCCAGTCGTGCTGCTTTCTCTCTGTTATCTTTAGAGTCATATTCATTTAACTGCAACAGCAGACTTTTGCTACGAATATGTTTTGCGAGTGTGTATTAAGTTTGCATAAAGGTGTCTTTACTGCAGCAAGCCTTAGATCTGATATAATACTTAACTTCTCAAGCCAATTATAAGTGACCCCATTGGGAGGATGGAGTAAATGGTATAACTATAATGTTTGTAGTTTGTAATCATTTATATTCAGAGTCAGGCACAATATAGCGAGGTCTTGCTGGCCGCAAGGCAAGAAAATTCACCCCAGATGGGACCCCAGTCTATTTCAAGTCATCATAGGCACACATATTTACACACTCGTTCACATCTAGGGCACTTTAGCATATCCGATCCACCTACCAGCATGTTTTTGGACAGTAAGGAGAAACTCCCACAGACAGACATTAATCCGAGCTCAGGTTTGTAGCCAAGATGCTGGATCTGTTTATGATTTTATTTATTGTATATATTTTGTATTTTAATACTTAAAGTTGATGTGTCTTCCTCCAAAACAGAAGCAGAACTCATTATCACTTTGTCACGGCTACGAAGCTAGGTTTTTGCTAAGCTCTTGACTAAACACAAAAATGTTAATCTCAATCTTTTCTATTATCAAGACGTTCTAGTGTGTAAAACAGAAAGAAATTGGTTTAATGTAAGTAACAACATAGAAGCTGTATAACATGTCTCAAACTTGACAAAAGACAGGAATATAAAAAACTAGCATAATAAAGAAAACTAGCAATAGCCATATAACCCGGTTAGCATACATTCATTCCCAAGCAATCTGTGAGTCATTTTTTTAACATTAATTTTTTTTTTGCTAGTTCACATATAAGAAGTTCAAACATTTGAGATTTACAATCCTCTAGACAACACAGTCTATTCAAATGCAGCTGTTACTGCCTTTTTCTTTATTTTGCTCTGTTTAGCAAGAGCAAGGTAAGATTCAGATGCACATCTTGATGGAGGTATAATACGTGAGGGACATTTTAATTTCTTGCAGGCAGATTAAATGCAGATTAAATTCCATTAGATTCTACATGTGATGTACAGTTCTATTACAAATTAAAACACAGCTTCAAAGTACATGCATATAGAAAGAGAACTGCACACACACTTAAAAAAAGACTCTTGCGTATCCATCTATGTGGGGTTTTTACAATGTCTTGTGAAGGAACATAAGGAAAATCTTACCTCCAGCCCTAACACTAACCTTAATTGCAGGACCCGAATGAAACTGTTTTCCCTGGGGAATCTTTCAGGTAAAAACAGCATGGTTTTTCTTATGGGGACCAAGCAATGCAATGTTCCAGGAATATTTTCACACAGTCATATTCACAACATC